>NW_026782636.1:0-29607 GCF_031769215.1 Ylistrum balloti | reverse complement strand
CTAGTGTAATTAGCTCGCTGAACTATTTAGTACGCAGTGCATGTCCTACTCAGTGACGATTTAGACGGTATCGTGTGTGTTAGGGCGTGACGAGAGCACGTGCACAGGTGAACAGTTGTCTCTCTCTCTCTAGCTGTGTCTAGTGGCCGGGAAGGACGTAATCGTACACAGGTACTCCAGCTTATGTTGTTTTCCATATAATTGATAGTAAGGAGTTGTGTACCATGGGGAACCTATGTTTTAGTTTCCTTTATATTTAGTATTACGAGTATTAAATACCTCAATTGACGCTACCACGTCTTACATTGTTTATTCTGTTAACACTTCACTCGGCATTACATTGGTGGCAGCGGTGGGATATATCAATCTATACCCATAAGTTCGTTGTATTTTGTGATATATCACGCTGTGTTATGGATGATGCAAACGTAACACGACGGAAAAAACTACACTCGTACCCAGATAGTGACCGACAGTTGAAATCTCCAGCGGGGCAGCGTATGGGACATGCACTGGCCCAGGAACGACGTACCGTTTTGAACATGCCGTCATCAGAATCAATGACTGGTGTCCAAAGCCGTATAAGCGAGGAGATCTGTAAACTCCGGGAAGAGCTAGCCATGGAAACACAAAGGGCACACGAGGATTTACGCCGGCACAATCCGGATATGCACAGCTGGATAACAGATCAACTTACGGATCAGGAAGAAAGTAGAGTGGTTGAGGAAGGTGAGGACGTCAATCACGAATCCGCCGACGATTGTATCAAGTCAACAGATTTTTCACAACCTACACCACGGCAGAAGATCAAACGAGAGAAGGTATCTCAAGATCGGTACAGATCCGCGCCGGATTACGGACTATGGCGGGATGGACAACTGAGGAGGACGGGTAAAGATAATGGAACCATTCCCAAGATCAGATCGGCGAAAGGTCATATGAACCAACCCACCGGATCATTCGAACAAGCTGTCGGAGATAAGCAGAGTGGAAGGATGAAATCCATACCATATTCGAGGGGTGAAAACTATGGAGGGAACAAACGTGAGCTGGATCAGGAGGATCTTCGAAATGCGCTGCGGATTAAATCCGAGCCGGATTTTAAGGATCAAAACACAGAAATACATTCCAACTGGTGTAGAGGGAGAACCACTTTCCCTAGGGAGGACACATTTCGGATCAGACGCCACGATACGGAGAGTTTGAACAGATCAGACCCACAGCTGGAACGGTCAAGGGGGGCTGAGACCGGATCGGATCATAACGGCGGAGCCGGATCGGATCACAATGATGATCCCGGATCGGATCACGGGATCAAATCCAGACATAGTCATAGAAGACCAAAAGTGACGCCCGAAACCTACAACGGATCGACTCCGTTACCGGATTACCTGAAATATTTTGAGATGTGTTCCCGTATCAACGAATGGAACAATCTACAGAAGGCGGAATATTTGTGCGTCAGTCTCCGTGGACAAGCTCAACAGACAATTGGAATTTTGTCTGCAGAGGAGATGCAAAACTATGAGAAAGTCGTCGCAGCACTGAACAGGAGATTTCATCCGCAGAAAAGGAGTGAGTTGTACAGAGCTCAGCTCAAGGCGAGAAGACAAACAGAGGGAGAATCGGTAATGGAGCTGAGCCAGTCCATAAAGAGATTGGCGTTAGAGGCTTATCCGGGAATAGATCACAACATTCTCGACGTCCTAGCAAGAGACCATTTCATTGACGCGCTAACAGATCCTAGCATTCGCCTCTACGTTTTACAAGCCGATTGCAAGAGTCTAGAAGATGTCACGCAAAGAGCAATACAGTTTGATTCTATAAAAAAGGCAGAAACACAGCGAAATTCTTCTAAGGCTGATAGAGTGATTCGACCTGCAGATCTGGATGTTGAAACGAGATCCGGGACGCAAGGAGATCACGTAGATCGGCGTTTAGAGGAAGAAATTCAAGAGCTTCGGACTCAGTTCCAGGAACTAAAGACGTTATTAAAGGAGCGACGTGAGGACAAGGCTAAATTTGCCGGGAGGAGATGCTTTAATTGTAATAAAAGAGGGCATATCAGCAGAGATTGCAAGGAGGAAAGAAGGGAACGTAAACAGAAGAAAGAATCGGAAAACTTCTAGGTGTGATCGAGAAGGGTCAACCAATCGCACCTTATTTAGGACCCAATTCGTGGGAAGAGTATTATGACGGGTGTTTTGTTCCATGCACGGTTCACGGTTTGGGAGTGGATTTCTTAGTGGACACGGGAACTAGTGTGTCTATCTTATCTACAAAGATTTACGAGCGGATCCGTCATAAGATCCCCAATCCGGGAAGTGTTCCGTGGAATACGAAGGGAGTCACAGGGCATAAACTCAGAACGGAAGGAATCGTTAATCTAGAAATCATCATGGGCGGAAACAGCTATGCGCACCCATTCTTAGTTGCGGAGATCAATTACGACGGATTGTTGGGATTTCCTCAAATCTCATAGATGCACTGTTGATGTTCATTCCTCCGTTTTGCGTCTACCACCTGAATCTAATGTGTGTGGAGAGGGTCCCAACTACCCGGAGACAAGGGTAGATTTGGAAACCCGAAAGGTCAAAGTCAGGGTCGTCGAAGATGTTCTAGTTCAACCAGGTCATGAGATGATACTACCTGTTCAGCCTGAGGAGTCGTCGAGGCAATCAATGATTGTTGAACCGATAAGCACTTTCGTCCAGAAACATAATCTTATGGTTTGTAAGGTTATCATTGACGGAACGTCGGAACGAAGTCCGCTAAGAGTTATGAATCTTGGCTCTGAGTCCAAACTGATTCGAAAAGGAACTGTTGCGGCCGAAGCAGAACCTATCGTAGATGTTTGGAACGCCGAGACTGCGAAGCTGAAACGCGAACCGGATTTGGTAGCATCAGTAGCTAGTACTTCGGCTGATATTCCGATATCCCCGCACTTAGGACCAATGATAAAAGGTTGCAGAAATAAGCTGTCCGTAGACCAGTTAACAGAGGTTAAGAAGCTCTTGAGTGAGTACGATGACGTGTTCTCGAAATCTAACACAGATATAGGTAAAACCGGAGTTGTCAAACATCGTATTGAAACGGGTAACCAGAATCCAATAAAGCAATCGCTGAGACGAGCGCCGATGCACTTACAAGCAGAAGCTGACCGGCAAGTAGAGTCGATGCTACAAAATAAAATCATAGAACCATCAGACGGTCCATGGGCCTCCCCAATTGTACTAGTGCAAAAGAAAGACGGAACGATGAGGTTCTGCGTCGATTACCGCAAGCTAAACGCCGCTACTATTAAAGACGCATACCCACTGCCGAGAATTGATCAAACTCTGGACAGCCTCTCAGGAGCTAAATGGTTTTCGACTCTCGACCTTACAAGCGGATATTGGCAAGTGCAGATGGAGGACGCAGATAAAAGTAAAACCGCTTTCGTAACCAGAAAGGGCCTTTTTCATTTTAATGTGATGCCGTTCGGTTTGTCCAATAGCGGTAACACCTTTGAGAGACTAATGGAAAGAGTACTCGCAGGTTTACACTGGGAAATATGCCTAGTATACTTGGATGATGTTATCATTTTCGGTAAAACATTTGAGGATCACATCCACCGGCTCCGGCAGGTATTCGATCGACTCCGAGGAGCAAATCTTAAATTGAAACCAAAAAAATGCAACCTGCTGTCGAGTTCCGTCAAGTATTTGGGTCACGTGGTGTCCGAAGCCGGCGTTAGCACTGATCCCGAAAAGACAAAAGCGATATCGGAATGGCCTACGCCAGCAACGGTCAAAGAACTGCGCAGTTTCCTCGGGTTCTGTTCGTACTATCGGCGGTTTGTCAAGGGGTTTTCGACTATGGCCCGACCTCTGTTCGAACTGACAGAGAAAAATCGACCGTTCATATGGAGGGATGAACACGATGAGGTTTTTTTGAAATTGAAACAAAAACTGACAGATTCAGAGGTCCTTGATTATCCAGATCCAGACCGCACATTTATATTGGATACCGACGCTAGTAATACCGGAATTGGAGCAGTTCTGTCGCAAGTTCAGATTCAAGATGGCACTCCCGTCGAACGCCCGTTAGCGTACGCCAGTAGAACGCTCACTAAAACTGAACGGAGATATTGCGTGACGAGAAGAGAGATGCTTGCGGTGGTTTTTTTCATAAAGCATTTTCGCCATTATCTTTATGGACGGAAGTTCAAGCTTCGCGTTGACCATGCCGCTCTTAGATGGCTGCTATCGACCCGTGAACCTGAGGGCCAAATAGCCCGTTGGATCGAGACATTGGACACATATCAGTTTTCAATAGAACATAGACCCGGAAAGAGGCACGCTAATGCAGATGCATTGTCAAGACGTCCGTGTAAGCAGTGCGGGCTTGAAGAAAGCAACTACAATGAAGTTTTGGGGAGCGATATGACGTCAGAGCCAGATTGTAGAGCAGTGTTGAATAACATCGTAGACGGCGATATCAGGAAAGCTCAATCAGAAGATCGTGAGCTAAGTTTTCTCCTGGAGCACAAAACGAACGATAGGAAACCATCGCCTGAAGATTTCCCAGCGGCGTCCGCGGACCTAAAAAGCTATATCGCCCAATGGGAGCAATTACGCGTAATAGATGGGGTACTTTGCAGGAGATGGGAGAATGAATCCGGTTCCGGTTATAAGGATCTTTATTTGGTCCCCTATACACTCCGGCAAACGATTCTTCAGGAACTGCACGACGCGAAAACCGCTGGACATCTGGGTTATAAAAAGACCGTCCGTAAAGTGAGGGATCGATTCTTCTGGAGGGGTCTCGCCTCCGACGTTGCAAAGTGGATCGCATCATGCCCTGTTTGCGCTTCCAAGAAAAACCCTATTCCCAAGAGGAAATCTCCTATGAATATCTACCTTAGCGGAGGACCGATGGAAAGAGTCGCTGCAGATATTCTGGGCCCATTGCCGTTAACAGCAACCGGAAGTAGATACATCCTGGTAGTAACGGATTGTTTCACGAAGTGGGTTGAAGCGTTCCCCATCCAAAATCAGGAAGCAAATACGGTAGCCAGTGTTTTGGTAGAAAAGTTCTTTTGTCGTTTTGGTCTTCCGCTTGAGTTTCATTCTGACCAGGGCAGGAACTTCGACTCAAAAGTCATGAAGGAGGTTTGCAGTGTTTTGGGTATCGCAAAGACGAGGACGACGCCTTTCCATCCTGAGTCAGATGGTCTCGTGGAGAGGTTTAATAGGACTCTGGTGCAGATGCTGAGTGCGTATATTGAGAACCACAATCAAGATACTTGGGACGAATATTTACCCTATGTGTTGATGGCGTACAGGTCGAGCGTTCAGGAAAGTTCTGGTTTTACACCAAATTTTCTCACCTTGGGAAGGGAAATTTACCTGCCTGTCGACGTAATGTTTCCACCTCCCTCTAAGGCTCAGACAACGACCGAATTCGCTAGGAGAATCCAATCAAGGTACAACGAAGCGTACGGATTTGCAAGGGATTATCTTCGTAGATCAGCTTCCGTCCAGAAGAGACACTATGATAAAAACACAATAAATAAACCATTCCAACCCGGGGATCGTGTTTATCTTTTCACTCCGAATAAGAAAAAAGGCATATGCCCAAAGTTTCAGAAATTTTGGAAACCCCATGTTGTCTTGAATCGTTTGTCTGAAGTCACTTATCGTGTGAGGGCAGATCCAGGTCCTGGAAAGCCCAAAGTTGTCCATTTCAATCGGCTTAAGCCTTTCCCTCTCGAAGCCTGTCGGCACGCATCCAGCCGAAATTCAGATCGTCTCCATGATTGGAATAGGGTCCCGGTGACCGACGCGAACAATCCTGACCACGTCGATGTCAATGATAGTGTTAACGTTTCCGCGAAAACATCTGAATCTCTGTTGGATGCGGGCAGGAAAAGCCGTCCTCGTCAAAGACCGGCACATCTGAAGGATTACTACGTTTACTGTTACTGTCCCTTTTGCTTGCAGGATGGGTAAGTCTCGATCAAGGTCCCCTGTGAAGCTAGCGAAGAGGAGGAACTCGGATGGCGTGGTAAGGTGCAGAGAATGTGGTGAAGATTTCTCCACGACGTCCAACCTCAGACGGCACGAGCGGACCAAACACCAGAAGGAGGGGTCTAGGAAAGCGTGTCCACTTTGTGACAAGACCTTTTCTCGTGCCGACGATCTCCTGCGGCATATCAGCAGGGAACATGGGAAAAGTTCCTCGCCTCCTAGGGACAAATCGTCGAGGGAAAGCGAACGGCAACGGGAGATGGTTCCTGTCCCGGATAGGCTGTCTGTTCGTCCAGGGTCTAAGGAACGAATTGGTCGCGATGAAAATGAAAAGGCGGAGTATTCGAGCAGCTCGGACGAGGAGCAGCCGACGAATCCTATAATACCAGATACACCTGTGGGTCCGATCATCCCCATTGATGTGTCGCACTATCGCATCTCCTTGACGAGGGAGTATACAACCTATAGGAGGGACGGAAGGACGGTCAAGTCAAAGACTGTGGATACCTGGCAGTTCAATCCGGAAATAAGACTATGAGAACTTTTCATGTTGTTAAATATTTTTTTTTCTAAGAGAAATTCGAGACGAATTTTTTTAAGAGAGGGGAATAGTGTAATGCTAGTGTAATTAGCTCGCTGAACTATTTAGTACGCAGTGCATGTCCTACTCAGTGACGATTTAGACGGTATCGTGTGTGTTAGGGCGTGACGAGAGCACGTGCACAGGTGAACAGTTGTCTCTCTCTCTCTAGCTGTGTCTAGTGGCCGGGAAGGACGTAATCGTACACAGGTACTCCAGCTTATGTTGTTTTCCATATAATTGATAGTAAGGAGTTGTGTACCATGGGGAACCTATGTTTTAGTTTCCTTTATATTTAGTATTACGAGTATTAAATACCTCAATTGACGCTACCACGTCTTACATTGTTTATTCTGTTAACACTTCACTCGGCATTACAGTATGTTTGTGAGCGAGTCGAGTGTTCCATGCGGTATAATAATGAAAAGTATGTTTGTGAGCGAGTCGAGTGTTCCATGCGGCATAATAATGAAAAGTATGTTTGTGAGCGAGTCGAGTGTTCCATGCGGCATAATAATGAAAAGTATGTTTGTGAGCGAGTCGAGTGTTCCATGCGGCATAATAATGAAAAGTATGTTTGTGAGCGAGTCGAGTGTTCCATGCGGTATAATAATGAAAAGTATGTTTGTGAGCGAGTCGAGTGTTCCATGCGGTATAATAATGAAAAGTATGTTTGTGAGCGAGTCGAGTGTTCCATGCGGTATAATAATGAAAAGTATGTTTGTGAGAGAGTATTCGATACTGTTTAATAATGAAACGTATGTTTGTGAGAGAGACGAGTGTTCCATTCTGTATATGTATGGAACATTTGTTTGTGAGAGAGACGAGTGTTCCATGCGGTATAAGTATGGAACATTTGTTTGTGAGAAAGCCTTCAGTAATTAATCATATTAAACGAAGATATATATTCGTCCTCAAGAGATCACGTGTCTTTTGGATAGCTATCATTAAGATACATTGTGGTTTGTTGAAACGGGACCTCGATGGAAGTTTCTCATCAAATCGTTTGGTATTAAAAGGAATTCTATTTTACCCAATGCATTTGGACCTGAAAGAAACCCTGTTTCCCGTTGATGAATTCTGACCTGACCGGAACACCTAATCACACGACATAAGTAAGAAAGAGTCTAGAGATGTCACAGTTAATTTTTTCCGAACTGTTTCAACCAATTTTCCTTCCTAAATAGTAACATCCCTACTTTCCAAACCAATGGTGTTTACATATCGCATTTGATTCAATATTTAATAACTTGCTCCTAATATTTCCATACGAGATGTCGACAACAGGGATTTGGCACGAAATCCCGAACCATTATAAAACATAATCGGGAATTCGTGCCAAATACCTGTGATGCCGACTGCTGACAGCAAACCCCAATAACAAAGACTTTGTAATATAAAATCAGATATGCCCGATGGCCATTACAATTCCCAGTACTATTAATCCTGCTCTTTATTTGAGAACGTGACATTAACTTGTTTTGAGCACCTTGTCCTTTTTCGAGAGTCTTGATGTTGATCTATTGTTGACCTTTCGCCTGCATTATATTTTTTAGTTTAAAAAACAACTTCATTGACATGTCGTTATCCTATTGTGATGTCTGATCGACCGGGAAATATTTTGTGGTTTGTGAAAGATAATCCATCTTTTCAGTGAAGAAACGGTTTCCATGTTGAACAAAAATAAAGTGTGAAAAAATATTATTTATGATTTATATTTGGCAGGCTGTGTTGTATAAATACTAAATATTAATCGGTGATCCCTGATATATAGGCCTACTCCCAATAACATATAGTTTTAATTAGCATCAACGCCGTCTAATCAAAGCAGGTGATCGAACTCGCCACTTTGATCCAGAAAAACAACACTAACTGCCTGTCTCTAATCAGACTACTTCTTCTGCGTAGTTTTACGTTTTCGGATTTTATCAATAAATGATTAAACAAAATAAGTTTTTATGACGATGGTACGACTACGATTAAAGCTTATCAGAGACATTTTGCGTTTTACTATCTTTTTCCTCCAGTAAGTGTAGCGTGCTCTCTCAACATAAACCGTGTAGGACCATTTTCATAGCATGTAGTACAGTATGTGAAGCGCGAAAAAGCCTCTGTTTGACATGCAACGAAAGAGCTACAGTAGGTAATAGTAGTTTTTGGGTGTTGAAAATGGCGATATTTATGTTCATAACTACCCATACATAAATGTTTTATTAAAAAAAAATCATATTTTTTTCAGACATCTTTGCATTGTGTTGGAGACGACTACATGGGCAGTCTCAAATATGTGTCTACCTAACAAAAACTAGCTTTACAGGAAGTGAAACTTTCTTGATGTCCACACATGTCCTGTAATATGAGGAAAAAGTAAAACGGCAAATGAACTGTTTCCTGCTATCAGTAGAAACAAAGGCGATACGTAGAAGGAGTGTAAGGTTTTGTGTGCCTCATTGTAATTGTTTTCTTTTGACACAAAAAGCGCTCAATTACAACAAAATGAGTGTCGTTTATCGCAATACATTTAGACTATTTATTTTAATACCCTTGATAACGCAAGGCACCTAATCAAATAGACGAAAAAACGCCAAAGCTAAAAGACGTTTATCTGGGGAAAAACTCAATGTCAACTTGACGCTTTGACGTTTTACTTCGGGTCGGCATCTTTTCTTATTTCACAGTGGAGTTTTTTCTCTTTTCATTATTTTACCCTTTAATCGAAAGATCAGGGACATATTGTGGTGCTGTCTGTTTGTTTTTTTCGTCTGTTGTCAACTGTAACCTTGCCCTTAACTATTGCACCATAGGGTGTAGAGTTTTTTATATTGGCATGTGTGTTCCGTGTGACAAGACCTTTTTCGGTGGTACCAATTTTGTTCACCGTGTGACCTTGACCGTAACCTTTGACCTACATTTGGAAAAAAAAATGAAGATTGGCCATACCTATTTCACAGTAAGAGGTTTGGCTTTCATATGTGCTCCTTGTGATAAGTTTTGATGTCACACTTCAGTATTTCATAGAAAAACATTGTTTTGCTTTTTTCGTATCGCGCCCTCTCGCGGTTAAGGAATTGAAAACACAAAATGTCAGATATCTACCATTGTACTAAACGGTAGAGTTTGAACAAAAGCTTGATATTTTATATATAATTCTTTAGTTACACCAGGATGTATGGTTTAAGGATACTAAATCGTTAAATATCGTCTTATACCTGACAAAGGCTGGTTAGTGATATAGTTGTTGAGCATTTTCCGACCATAAACCAATTTCAAAATAGCGATACAGTACTTATCTATACCGTAATCTCTCGAAATGCTTTTAAAAACTGCATTCAGGAAAAAAAAGTTACCGTTCAACGTGTATAGCGACACCGAAACCAACAAGTAAACAACATGGTACAACTACGGTGACTTAAAAACCAACAAGTAACCGACATGGTACAACTACGGTGACACAAAAACCAACAAGTAACAAACATGGTACAACTACGGTGACACAAAAACCAACAAGTAACCGACATGGTACAACTACATGGTACAACTACGGTGACACAAAAACCAACAAATAACCGACATGGTACAATTACGGTGACACAAAAACCAACAAGTAACCGACATGGTACAACTACGGTGACACAAAAACCAACAAGTAACCGACATGGTACAACTACGGTGACACAAAAACCAACAAGTAACCGACATGGTACAACTACAGTGACACAAAAACCAACAAATAACAAACATGGTACAACTACGGTGACACAAAAACCAACAAGTAACCGACATGGTACAACTACGGTGACACAAAAACCAACAAGTAACCGACATGGTACAACTACAGTGACACAAAAACCAACAAATAACAAACATGGTACAACTACGGTGACACAAAAACCAACAAGTAACCGACATGGTACAATTACGGTGACACAAAAACCAACAAGTAACCGACATGGTACAACTACGGTGACACAAAAACCAACAAATAACAAACATGGTACAACTACGGTGACACAAAAACCAACAAATAACAAACATGGTACAACTACGGTGACACAAAAACCAACAAGTAACCGACATGGTACAACTACGGTGACACAAAAACCAACAAGTAACCGACATGGTACAACTACGGTGACACAAAAACCAACAAGTAACCGACATGGTGCAACTACAGTGACACAAAAACCAACAAATAACAAACATGGTACAACTACGGTGACACAAAAACCAACAAGTAACCGACATGGTACAACTACGGTGACACAAAAACCAACAAGTAACCGACATGGTACAACTACAGTGACACAAAAACCAACAAATAACAAACATGGTACAACTACGGTGACACAAAAACCAACAAATAACAAACATGGTACAACTACGGTGACACAAAAACCAACAAGTAACCGACATGGTACAACTACGGTGACACAAAAACCAACAAGTAACCGACATGGTACAACTACAGTGACACAAAAACCAACAAATAACAAACATGGTACAACTACGGTGACACAAAAACCAACAAGTAACCGACATGGTACAACTACGGTGACACAAAAACCAACAAGTAACCGACATGGTACAACTACAGTGACACAAAAACCAACAAATAACAAACATGGTACAACTACGGTGACACAAAAACCAACAAGTAACCGACATGGTAAAACTACGGTGACACAAAAACCAACAAGTAAACAACCGGAGATTTTTCCAAATACATTTGTAAGACGTATTCAAAATAATGTCAATCTAATCCGAAACTGCTCAGACGGCATTTCAAATAAATAATAACAAAAAATAACGAATTAAAGTATGGATTTGTCATTTAAGTAGTATCTAAGGTTTACGTGACAGAATCATAATGATGATATGATCAGAGACTAATGACTAGAAGATAAGCCTCATTACACCATTTTGTTGGGTATTTATGGAAACGCTACACGTAAGATTCCTAAACATTTTAAAAGGGGGTAAAACTTAACGAAATTTTAAATGTTTTAATTACACTGGGGAATACTTCTTCAGAACTCAGACACTTGTTTTTTAAGTTGTGTAAAAAACACCACTAAAAGCAAAGAATATTCTTTCTCGTTATTTCTCTGATTATTGGATTTTTTTCTAGATAACAGCATTACGCCAACGCATTGGAAATTTCAGTCATATTAACATTCGACGTCACATCCTGTTTTGCATTGGAAATTTCAGTCATATTAACATTCGACGTCACATCCTGTTTTGCATTGGAAATTTCAGTCATATTAACATTCGATGTCACACCCTGTTTCGCATTGGAAAATTCTGGGCGATGTTGTTATCTTTATATAACGAAATTGTTTATTCAGTAAAAAAAAAACGGAAAGATGACATATTACTCAGAAGTTCATCACAGATTACCATTAAAGATGTGACATATTGGTAATGATAATCAATATTATAATGAATGAAATACCGGATCATGTAACGCCCATAGTTCTTTTTTTCAGATAATGTCATAGTCAGTATCACATCATAGAAACATAAAATATTATAAATATATTACTGGATAATGTAATTATCAGTTTTCTTTCACATAATGAATCCACCAACATAAAACTGAATGTTAAATGTATGTTACCAATTACGCACTGTAAATGTAATTCCGGATAATTTCATAACGGCAATTAATTCCACATACATAATTGATTATAGTAATAGTGTTGAATCATTTGGTGTAATAGTAATTACAATAAGCGGTATGATACCAGTAATTACATAATGTATTGATAGTTGTTTGCTGCCTTTTGTGGAGATGGGGGATACTAAATAGTAATAGAGCGTTGGTCTATTTAAATCAGGTGGAAACCTAAGGTTCGAGACTCCCTACCAATGTCGGTCTGTTTCTCAGGAAGCTAAAACCAGAATTGTCTATGCTAACCTGACGTGGTTCAGTCCTTGGGCAATGCACTTTACTTCTATCACGCTAGACGACGTGCGACGGGCTTCCCATATGTTGTTCAGTGAGGTAGCTACCGGTTACTGCAAGGAGATTCCAAATGATCCTGGCTGGTCACAGAGTGATAGACCAAGCAAACAAAACTTAAGGTAACGTTGCCCGGTGAGTTATAATTTGATGACGTCACAGTTACATTACAAAGATTATTAGTTGTGACGTAAGCAATCGTATTTGATGTTCGACTTTTCAAGCGTCTTCCGATCTTTATTTCGTGTAAATGGTGTATCCTCGGTAGTAAGTACTGTTTCGTGTAATGATGTCACGGTTGAGCAAACAATCAATGACACATACAAGAGACCATCGATTAGTACGCCCTGCCCACGTAATCCTCGTCCCGGACGTTCCTGGTCTCATTAAAGTATCCGCCTTCTCATTAGGCCGATAGCACTACAGCCCACCAATAAAATATGTAAATCACAAGTAATCCAGATAGGGATTGCACTAAAATCACAAAAAAAAAACTAACAAACCAACACAACATGTTGACTGTTGACGTACAATCTGTAACATTTACAATGAATCAGATTGATCCAAAAATCAGGAAGGTTTTTAAGTTGAAAGCACTAGAAGACATATCGCTCCCTTGACTGTGAAACCTGTGGAAATCCTATCCAATTAATGTGCTATTACTAACAATTACTGACGAATTTAATATAGGAGTAGAAGGCGTTCATCCTCGAAACAATATTGTAAATATTTTGCCTAATTCATCAAAAGTTCAAAACTGTCGCGCGGTTTGTATTTCTGATCCTCTCTTGAATGTGTTCTTTTTATCAAGACTTGTACATGTTTACACCATCCAGACTAGTATATGTTTACATCATCCAGACTTGTACATGTTTACACCATTTCCATGTGTATATGTTTACTCCATCCAGACTTGTACATGTTTACACCATCCAGACTTGTACATGTTTACACCATCTAGACTTGTACATGTTTACACCTGTACATGTTTACACCATCTAGACTTGTACATGTTTACACCATCTAGACTTGTACATGTTTACACAATCCAGACTTGTACATGTTTACACCTGTACATGTTTACACCATCTAGACTTGTACATGTTTACACCATCCAGACTTGTACATGTTTACAGCTGTACATGTTTACATCCTCTAGACTTGTACATGTTTACACCATCTAGACTTGTACATGTTTACACCATCTAGACTTGTACATGTTTACACGATCTAGACTTGTATATGTTTACACCATCTAGACTTGTACATGTTTACACCATCTAGACATGTACATGTTTACACCATCTAGACTTGTACATGTTTACACCATCCAGACTTGTACATGTTTACAGCTGTACATGTTTACATCCTCTAGACTTGTACATGTTTACACCATCTAGACTTGTACATGTTTACACCATCTATACTTGTACATGTTTACACCATCTAGACTTGTACATGTTTACACCATCCAGACTTGTACATGTTTACAGCTGTACATGTTTACATCCTCTAGACTTGTACATGTTTACACCATCTAGACTTGTACATGTTTACACCATCTAGACTTGTACATGTTTACACCATCCAGACTTGTACATGTTTACAGCTGTACATGTTTACATCCTCTAGACTTGTACATGTTTACACCATCCAGACTTGTATATGTTTACACCATCTAGACTTGTACATGTTTACACCATCCAGACTAGTACATGTTTACATCATCCAGACTTGAACATGTTTACACCATTCACGCGTGTATATATTTACACCATCTAGACTTGTACATGTTTACACCATCTAGACTTGTACATGTTTACACCATCCAGACTTGTACATGTTTACACCATCTAGACATGTACATGTTTACACCATCCAGACTTGAACATGTTTACACCATTCACGCGTGTGTATATTTACACCATCTAGACTTGTACATGTTTACACCATCTAGACTTGTACATGTTTACACCATCCAGACTTGTACATGTTTACACCATCTAGACTTGTACATGTTTACACCATCCAGACTTGTATATGTTTACACCATCTTTGTTTACACCATCTAGACTTGTACATGTTTACACCATCCAGACTTGTACATGTTTACACCATCTAGACTTGTACATGTTTACACCATCCAGACTTGTATATGTTTACACCATCTAGACTTGTACATGTTTACACCATCTAGACTTGTACATGTTTACACCATCCAGACTTGTATATGTTTACTCCATCTAGACTTGTACATGTTTACACCATTCACGCGTGTATATATTTACACCATCTAGACTTGTACATGTTTACACCATCTAGACTTGTACATGTTTACACCACCCAGACTTGTACATGTTTACACCATCTAGACTTGTACATGTTTACACCACCCAGACTTGTATATATTTACACCATCTAGACTTGTACATGTTTACATCATCCAGACTTGAACATGTTTACACCATTCACGCGTGTATATATTTACACCATCTAGACTTGTACATGTTTACACCATCCAGACTTGTATATGTTTACACCATCTAGACTTGTACATGTTTACACCATCTAGAATTGTACATGTTTACACCATCCAGACTTGTACATGTTTACACCATCTAGACTTGTACATGTTTACACCATCCAGACTTGTATATGTTTACTCCATCTAGACTTGTACATGTTTACACCATCCAGACTTGTACATGTTTACACTATCTAGACTTGTATATATTTACCCCATCCAGACTTGTATATGTTTACACCATCTAGACTTGTACATGTTTACACCATCCAGACTTGTACATGTTTACACCATCTAGACTTGTACATGTTTACACCACCCAGACTTGTATATGTTTACTCCATCTAGACTTGTACATGTTTACACCATTCACGCGTGTATATATTTACACCATCTAGACTTGTACATGTTTACATCATCCAGACTTGAACATGTTTACACCATTCACGCGTGTATATATTTACACCATCTAGACTTGTACATGTTTACACCATCCAGACTTGTATATGTTTACACCATCTAGACTTGTACATGTTTACACCATCTAGAATTGTACATGTTTACACCATCCAGACTTGTACATGTTTACACCATCTAGACTTGTACATGTTTACACCATCCAGACTTGTATATGTTTACTCCATCTAGACTTGTACATGTTTACACCATCCAGACTTGTACATGTTTACACTATCTAGACTTGTACATGTTTACCCCATCCAGACTTGTATATGTTTACACCATCTAGACTTGTACATGTTTACACCATCCAGACTTGTACATGTTTACACCATCCAGACTTGTACATGTTTACACCATCCAGACTTGTATATGTTTACTCCATCTAGACTTGTACATGTTTACACCATCCAGACTTGAACATGTTTACACCATTCACGCGTGTATATATTTACACCATCTAGACTTGTACATGTTTACATCATCCAGACTTGAACATGTTTACACCATTCACGCGTGTATATATTTACACCATCCAGACTTGTACATGTTTACACCATCTAGACTCGTACATGTTTAGACCATCTAGACTCGTACATGTTTACATAACTTTAGAGTGAATTTCGTTCATCACGTCGTTGGTTTGTGCGGACAGTAACCCTATTTAAATAATACCAATATTCTGAAAGACTGCATCTGACATGAATTAAAAAAAAACAAGACAGCGTCCAGAAGGGGTGAAAATGTTCTCTTCGAGTATTACAATGTTCATCCGTATAAACACTGTCCGTCCGTTCAAAAGAATATCAGTCTATGTACCAATGACCGTCCGTTTAAAACAATGTCTATGCAAACTGTGTCCTCCAGGAAAAAAACAGGGTCTCTCTATGTGAAACTCTCTCCGTCTTTGTGAAAATATGTCCGCCTGTGTGAAACAGCATCCGTGAAAACTGTGTTCGTCCGTATGGAATAGTGTCCGTGCAGATTGTGTCCGTCCGTGAAATACTCATAATAAATAAGGTAAGTGTGTAAACCACTATCTAATAATGATTATAGATTGTTTCACGTGGAATTTCGTGTTAATGGGATCGGCGCCTTAGGGCCATGTTTAGTATCTTTTGTCATATCAACAATTTTGTTATGCAGTTTCCAAATATAGCACTGATATGAACGAAGCTGTTATGAGTTATTAGGGCAACACCACGTGGCTTCTAATTTAACCGTGGTTATGAAAACAAATCTGCCAGGCATGAATCATTGCAGCAATAACCTATTTGAGGCATAAAAACTCACACACATCAAGACAAAATCTATATAGATTATTAATTAAATAACATAATTAGGAGAAAAGAAAATATCGATATTTAATAACAGCAATCTGTGACTGGAGTCCTGGGGTGTGCGGACCGATCAATACATACAGGCCTGATCGCTGTCTTTTTATACCTCAGTAAATAGCAACTGCATGTCCCCATGTAGCTAAAGGGGAAACACTCCTCCCACTTAACACACAAAAATTGTACATTCTCTATTTAATACCTTTGTAGGTGTATATTATAGAGAAACAAGCGATTTTTTTTACATATATAGATATGTTATGAGAAATTTTGTACAGTAAAATTTCTAGCGGATAAAATTATCATGTTTAAACCATAAGATGTAAACTTTATACATCAAACGTAAATAATGTAATCACAAAATATAATCCGTGACATAGCCACAGAGATATATAATCTGTAACATAGCCACAGAGAAATATAATATGTAACATAGCCACAGAGATATATAATCTGTAACATAGCCACAGAGATATATAATCCATAACATAGCCACAGAGATATATAATATGTAACATAGCCACAGAGAAATATAATATGTAACATAGCCACAGAGATATATAATCTGTAACATAGCCACAGAGATATATAATCTGTAACATAGCCACAGAGATATATAATCTGTAACATAGCCACAGAGAAATATAATCTGTAACATAGTCACAGAGATATATAATCTGTAACATAGCCACAGAGATATATAATCCGTGACATAGCCACAGAGATAGCCACAGAGATATATAATCTGTAACATAGCCACAGAGAAATATAATATGTAACATAGCCACAGAGAAATATAATCTGTAACATAGCCACAGAGATATATAATCTGTAACATAGCCACAGTGAAATATGATCTGGAACATATGTAACATAGCCACAGAGATATATAATCTGTAACATAGCCACAGAGATATATAATCCGTGACATAGCCACAGAGATATATAATCTGTAACATAGCCACAGAGATATATAATCTGTAACATAGCCACAGAGATATATAATCTGTAACATAGCCACAGTGAAATATAATATGTAACATAGCCACAGAGATATATAATCTGTAACATAGCCACAGAGATATATAATCTGTAACATAGCCACAGTGAAATATGATCTGTAACATAGCCACAGAGATATAAAATATGTAACATAGCCACAGAGATATATAATCTGTAACATAGCCACAGAGACATATGATCTGTAACATAGCCACTGAGATATATAATCTGTAACATAGCCACAGTGAAATATAATATGTAACATAGCCACAGAGATATATAATCTGTAACATAGCCACAGAGATATATAATATGTAACATAGCCACAGAGATATATAATCTGTAACATAGCCACAGGGAAATTTCAACTGTAACATAGCCACAGAGATATATAATCTGTAACATAGCCACAGAGATATATAATATGTAACATAGCCACAGAGATATATAATCTGTAACATAGCCACAGAGATATATAATCTGTAACATAGCCACAGAGATATATAATCTGTAACATAGCCACAGAGAAATATAATATGTAACATAGCCACAGAGATATATAATCTGTAACATAGCCACAGTGAAATATAATCTGTAACATAGCCACAGAGATATATAATCTGTAACATAACCACAGAGATATATAATCTGTAACATAGCCACAGAGATATATAATCTGTAACATAGTCACAGAGAAATATAATCTGTACAGAGAGATATATAATCTGTAACATAGCCACAGAGATATATAATCTGTAACATAGCCACAGAGAAATATAATCTGTAACATAGCCACAGAGATATATAATCTGTAACATAGCCACAGTGAAATATAATCTGTAACATAGCCACAGAGAAATGTGGCACACTATAAAACGAAGCCGGTTCCGGTTAACTAATGAACGATTGTAATATTAAGACAACGCCGGTTAACTGAGGAACGAGTATAATATCAGGACAACTCCGGGTAACAAAGCAATGACAGTATAATAAGGACGACTCCGGGCAACTAAGAAACGAGTGTAAAATTAGTAATATTCCAGATAGCTAAGAAACGAGTGTAAAATTAGTAATATTCCAGATAACTAAGAAACGAGTGTAAAATTAGTAATATTCCAGATAACAAAGAAACGAGTGTAAAATTAGTAATATTCCAGATAACTAAGAAACGAGTGTAACGTTATGACGACTCCGGGCAACTAAGAAATGAGTGTAATATTAGGACGACTCCGGGTAGCTAAGAAACGAATGTTATGTAAGGATCACTCAGGGCCAGTAAGAAACTAGTGTAATTTTAGGACTTCTCACGGTAACTAAGAAGCGAGTGTAATTTTAGGACGTCTCGGGGTAACTGAGAGGCGAGGGTAATACAACATTGTTGACGACCTGTCTATCATGACAGATGGCCTTATATATAAAACCCTCCTGCCCTATCCTCACCTCAACCCTTCTCCACTTACACCTACGATGTACACAAGAAAAGGAAATACTCACTGTAGAGGTAGGTATAAAATCCCATGTAATTCCACAGTACTGAGAACTAGAGTTATTCGTCAAGGTGACGGGTAGCGATCACAACACTCGGGAGGCGCGCATTGAACTTTCTTCCTTCCAAGCTTTCTTACTGCCAATCATGTCTGATGCGGTAGTGAGAAATCGATTTGGTAACCGTGGCCCTGCAAAATAGATATAATATTTATACCAGGGTCCGTCCACCCTCTCACATCGCCTTAATACGACACATTAAGGTAGGACATGCGGGCCAACCTTGGCCCTAGTTGCAGTATCTTTATTAATGCTATTTGGTGGTGTATGACACTGACCATTTGCGTCAGTTATCAGCTAGAGCAGTGCCCGTAAACTAGTTATTGCCTTGAAATGTATGGTCACCAGCGGGCAGTAATTTGGCTGACCGTTTCCACACATCGTTATATAGCAAATCTGTATAAAACACGCGTGGCCGTACGTGTCAGCAGGGTGCGTCACAATTACATATTACTGTAGGTTCCTGAACTCATTTAAATTTTCGCGCAAAGAGATAATAATATTTCTCCATTTCTGGCAACAAATAGTGCCTTGATATTCCCAGATGGAGTTGTGTCCACTGGTACATTTCCGATGCATGACATCACTTGATTTTCTCGATCTTTGATATATTGCGATGCGGCTAGATTTTATGTCTTTGATGCCTATTGACGTCAGCTCTTTAACCCGCCAGTGAACGGTTCTTGTGTCTCCGACGTGCCTGCCATCAACAGAGGGACTTGTACCTGTCCGTTAAATTGTCGTGTGTTTGTCGCCCGTGAAAATCAATCATGCGTACTCTAAGTATTAAAGACACATACGACAGAAAAGAGTTTAACTGTGATTGTTGTGAATGTTGTATATAATGTAAATACGAAGTAAAGAGACATCAATGTAAGAGTTACAGGGATAAAATTGAAATTGTTTACATCTAGCTGAATATTTGGAATATGCATCACATATTCGTTATATGTGATAATTAATATATCAGTTCAAATACTGAGTAAATATCAATAAATGCTTAAACTATTGCGATGTGGTGATGTAGCAGATATTAATAATTGAACCATTTGAACAGTAAACTGAGTGAAACATTTATGAAATGTGCTGTCCAGAATCTATGAATCACAGTCGACACAGGATAAACATATTCGTTTAGTAAATATAACCTGGAATCAGATAAAGACTTAAGTGATCGACACAGGATAAACCATGTCGTTTAGTAAATATAACCTGGTATCAGATAAAGGCTTGCGTGATCGACACAGGATAAGCATTGTCGTTTAGTAAATATAACCTGGTATCAGATAAAGGCTTGCGTGATCGACACAGGATAAGCATTGTCGTTTAGTGAATATAACCTGGTATCAGATAAAGACTTGCGTGATCGACACAGGATAAGCATTGTCGTTTAGTAAATATAACCTGGTATCAGATAAAGGCTTGCTTTATCGACACAAGATAAACCATGTCGTTTAGTGAATATAACCTGGTATCAGATAAAGGCTTGCGTGATCGACACAAGATAAACAATGTTGTTTAGTAAATATAACCTGGAATCAGATAAAGACTTAAGTGATCGACACAAGATAAACAATGTCGTTTAGTAAATATAACCTGGTATCAGATAAAGGCTTGCGTGATCGACACAGGATAAGCATTGTCGTTTAGTAAATATAACCTGGTATCAGATATATTTTTGTGGTCTTCTTCATGTATATGAATTTCTAACATATATATATAACTTCAAATTTCTTCAACTATCTATATATGCAGTGTCAACGAAAAAGAAACGCAGAAAAACATCATGTTGTAAAGATATGGACAAAATTCCGTTATTGTAATGGTGAGACAGAAAGTTAAAAGTCGTGTTACATGTAGAATGAAAATATACAGCATATGCTGTTGAAATTTGGAAAGAGAAAATGAAGTGCTTCTCTATCATGTACACGTCTTTAAGATTTTCAATATTTTGATTAATTCAACTTTCTTATGGGTTCTACGGGACAAAAAACAATTGTTGAACTTTCTACTAAATACCGTAGAGGTCATCAAAAGGTTAAGTTTAATTAAACATATAATATTGCCATCGAACAACAGAAAGTTTAGGTAAAATTTTCCAATAAATAACAGTGAGCATTTCCTTATTAAACCAGACGCATAACTATAAATGTAAATGTATTTTCCTGGAGAACATCACAAATAGCTAAATGAGGAGAAAGGATAAGAAAACAGAAGGATAAAGGCGGTAGGAATGAGAACGCCTTAATGGAATTCACAAAGGTATTGAGAAAGATAATGGCGAAAATGTATATCCGTCTGATTTAAATGATAAAAGTCACAGGGTCATGTGTAACTATTGGGGTATAGTTAGTGCCATTCATCATGTATGAAGTGGATAGTAGGTTCTATCTATCTTATTTCATCTATATATTTATTTGCAGTGTATGTGCTCTTTAAATGTTAAAATATTCATGTAACTCTCAGCCAAGACTATCATTCAGGCCTGTTCAAGCCTGGGTTTCCTTTGGTTCCTATATTTGACAGGTCTGTGAAAAAGTCAAACTCCGTCTAACAATATTTATAAGTTTTTTTCTTAAATGTGCAGGAATATCTGTTAAACATATCAATTCTTTATTATAAAGGTCACTGACTGATTCTTGCGCTTACAAATTGTTTTCAGCAGATTTTACCAACATGGATTGGGAACGATATACTGGTGTATGAACCCAAACCGAAGTCTAATGAACCTTGTCCTGTATCGATTGTTGTTGCCTTTCCCTTTTAAAAAATCTATTTGTCAACATCGATAACAATATCCTCTTATAACATATATATGTTGATAACATACTCTTTTGGTTTTTCCACTCTGTCACATGTTTTAGTAACCCTTTGCAAGAACTATTCCAACCTCTCCACTTCGTGCGATTCCTAGGAATAGACGGAAATTCGGTGTATCATCAGTGACTTGATTTAGAAATGACATGTTTGATAAGGAAACTCGATTTTTTACCAGAAATCCTTTGCAGTTTTGAAACCGCAATAAGTGTTCCTGTTAATGTCGGCAATCGCACGAATCGATGGTTGCAATCATCTGTCGAATTTATGACAAAATTAATATACAGATTTTTCTCGCTCTTTTTAATAGACTAATCAGTTTTCTTGTCGAGTTTAAACGCTAGTAGCTTGCTCATTGTTTATAAAAAGTATGAAAAAACAGTGGAAAAATTCATTCAAAGTAATAATTTTGATCTTGAGATGATAGTTACTTCTTGTGCGAGTAGTAATGAGTCTTTGCTGAGGCCGGGGGTGGCTATTGCAGTAATGAACACGCAGCCTTCTGATTGGTCAACTTTGAGATATTTTATGAAAAAAATATGAATGAAAGTGGTAGCTAAAAAAATTTTCGCTAGATTTCGTCATGGCTCAAATCACATACATGTAGTAGAGGTAACAGCATAGAACATAGCCACGTTGTCAATTTTTTGATAAAGGAAGGAAAAGATCTAAGTGATATCAATTATACTGAGTTGGCTCCAAAATTATTGTGGGATCTCTTGTTAAGATCTCTGTTGATTGTCCTGACTTCCGGAGTACAGGACACGAATTCATACTTTGATGCTGAAAATTCTACAGGTATCTACAGATGCGAAATGCCTTCTTTAAAATGGAAATGAGACTTTTATCTCCGACTCTGATGTAGACATTGATAATAGATATGAAATATAAAATATGTCCACTACAATAGAGTATATCTTTTTTCCAAGGGAGAATTCTCTGATGTGAAACACTGAATCTTCTTTCAATCACGTTTGTGCAGGTGAACTGTTTTACGTTGGTGCCGTAATCAAACAGATTTTTTTAATGTTTTTTTTCAGTTTCAGTGCTATTTTCCTTTGAGTATAGACGACGTCCCTTTCAAGTTACTTAATTAGAAATATTTGAAGAAAATTTTCTTTGATTTCCATGAAAAAAAATCAAGTTCATTAGATAAAGATGTCAGTTGTGACATTTTAAAGCAAAGCTCTAAGATCTGTCGTCGACGAATTCGGAAATAACCTTAACGTGTTTTTATTAACTCTAGTTATATTACGGGACTAGCCGGATCAATTACAATATAAAACCTCGCACCCGAAATGGAAAGTTTTTGATATATATCTGACGCTGATTTTTATTTCGTAATATACATCTTCTTTACTTCTATCATTTTAATAATAATTTTAAGGAATATAATTATGATGTACAAAATTAAGTATAATAATGTTGTTGGCATAATGCTATCATTTTATTTTATTTTTTGCGGGCTGTGACCATTGTGCTTTCATTCTGACAGGAAAGTTTAAGAAAAATACCCATCAGTCCACAAAAATCTACTTTCGTTTTTGTTTACAAAAATAACCTTAATTTGATTTTACCAACAACATTTATGAATAAAACCCAGGCGGTTTTGGACTGCCTTAAACCATTTTGCTCTGAAACTGGCTCAGGCCAGTTGGACCTCCGTGTGTTGGTCAGTGTTGTCGCCAATAAACAAACTTTATTACTGTGTCCTACGTTCCTGACTAATGAACACGATCGTTATTTGTTAGTTTATGGTAATCAATTATCTTCTAATTACCATACACGGAATCAGCCCGTGTGTTTTGATTAATAGTCTGACTTTAATGTCTGTCCTTCCCGTAAGGTGACGTACACCGTTCCTTTTAACTCAAATCGGAACAGATTGAGTCTCGTGTTTTTACTCAATATAGCCAGGTAGTTCTTACACAGGTATACATTTTATTTACTAAGATACGTCAATGCTGTTGAAACTCATTGTCTCGACATCGCTTGAGTCGAAATATTTTGCAAGTCCCGATTTTTTCCATTCTGTCTCACAGGCACTCGAGGCCAGGATATTATTTTTTAAACGTTGATTTTTGTTTTAGCACTCATGACTGACGTTATTTAAACGAAATATCAGCAGAATTCAAGTTTATGTGCCGGTTGACAAATCCGAGGTCCACGGTCATTAAAAATACACAAGGCAAGCAACTCCAGATTTTAAAAAATCGACCCCTCGCTTGGAAACTGGCTCAAAAAAAGTAGTTATGATAAGTTCCTTGTAAAACAATATGTATCCGTAGGTAGTGTGTATATTTACCTTTTATTTGGTGCATAACATTACAGGCAACGAGAAATTCACAATACGTACATGAGATTAACATCTCAATAATCGGAGATTTTATCGTCCATGTAATTATCTTTGACGGAAGTAACATGCCATTTCAAGGGCGGTCACTCCGACTTTTTGGGAGAGGAGTTCCGGATAGCACTATACCAGTGAACAGGTAAGAAAGGTTCCGATGTCATTACGCGCGTAACTTCAAAATAGATATTTTTATTTCTACAAATACATTTGCGGGGATGGAAAAATAATGGCTGGGCATTTAAAAAAAAAATAGAAAAAAAACATTTAATTTCCAATTTCTAAGTTAATATATTTCCCCCACGATATTTTTCATAAATTGCGCCCTTTTTTCATTATCTGCATGATTTTTTTTTTCTATTTTTTTTTTGAAAAAAAATTCTCATTACCGCCAACTTGATTGAAATTTGATGCATTCTGTATAATCCCTTACCATGATATTGTATCCGAGTTGGCAACTGTGGACTTTCTTTGCCCAGCCATTATTTTTCCATCCCCGCAAATGTATTTGTAGAAATAAAAATATCTATTTTGAAGTTACGCGCGTAATGACATCGGAACCTTTCTTACCTGTTCAATGGTATAGTGCTATCCGGAACTCCTCTCCCAAAAAGTCGGAGTGACCGCCCTTGAAATGGCATGTTACTTCCGTCAAAGATAATTACATGGACGATAAAATCTCCGATTATTGAGATGTTAATCTCATGTACGTATTGTGAATTTCTCGTTGCCTGTAATGTTATGCACCAAATAAAAGGTAAATATACACACTACCTACGGATACATATTGTTTTACAAGGAACTTATCATAACTACTTTTTTTGAGCCAGTTTCCAAGCGAGGGGTCGATTTTTTAAAATCTGGAGTTGCTTGCCTTGTGTATTTTTAATGACCGTGGACCTCGGATTTGTCAACCGGCACATAAACTTCTTCTGCTGATATTTCGTTTAAATAACGTCAGTCATGAGTAGTTTAAAAAATAATATCCTGGCCTCGAGTGCCTGTGTTCTGTCTTTGTGATTTTAGTTCGGATGACTCGAATTTCATTGAGTCGAAATTTTTTCAGTCCCTTCAATTGTAAAGCAAGGAAGAAGACATTCGTTATCTCGAAATTAGTTTTTGTCAAAATATCGGAACGTCTTCTGCCGAAATCGGTCAATACATACACAGAGGAGAAAGTCACCTGTACGTAACACATGGCTAAGTACGGCGTCTCGGTCCATTGTTCACAGCACATGGTCACGGGCGATTAATTAACTGTTTAAGTATCCAATTACAAGTTGGCTTCTTAATTAGTGTTACCTTTCTATAGAAGTGAATCACCTGTACGTTAAAAAAGCAGCGCGTTTACACAAACATAAAGACGTTTAGCTTGGTTGCGTGAATCTTTAGGAATTATAGAAACGAAACCATACGTCGTTTTTTGCAGCATATCAAAAGCAAATTTTAATTTCGTTATATGTAATTCCGTAAAATATATGATGTATATGTGCTTGGTCAGTAGGGGTATTGTACACGGGTGCTGGACGGAATGACGTGAGTACAATTGCATTTGATTGGAATTGTTATGACATGTTTTGTTATTTGGAAGAATAAACAATAAAAGGAGAAAGTAGGATAAATTCATTTGTTTATTTACTGCCATTTCAAATATCATATTAAGCTACGTTGTTTGCGTGCTATCATAGGAAACCCAACCTTATTTATACACTTTGTTCGTTCAACCGTAATTTTTTCAATTTCGAAATAACGAGGAATACGTACTGAACAAGAAAGATATCTGATATCAGAGTCAACCTTATTTCTTCACGTGCCAGTTTGTGTTTCTCAGGACGCTGAGAAATACGGATAAGTCGACAAGACATTTTTTTGTTTTCCATGGTGTTCGGGTATTCCCTTGATTTCGAAATAACGAGTTTATCACTGTATATGTTGTTTTTACTTTTTCACGCTACACTGGACATTAAACAACACTAAAGAAAGATATCGTCATATATAAAGACACATATAGCAGTTTGATACTAGGATACTTTTCAACATACCATTTGCATACTTTTGAAATATAGTCCTGGACTGACACTCGGTGACCTCCGCGAAAACCTTTTGCACGTCATTCCTATAACCTGCCAGTTTGTGTTTCTCAGGACGCTGAGAAATGGACTGGATATTCACGTATTCCTGTACATCACTGTCTGTGGATATTCACGTATTCCTGTACATCACTGTCTGTGGATATTCACGTATTCCTGTACATCACTGTCTGTGGTGATTCACGTATTCCTGTACATCACTGTCTGTGGTGATTCACGTATTCCTGTACATCACTGTCTGTGGTGATTCACGTATTCCTGTACATCACTGTCTGTGGTGATTCACGTATTCCTGTACATCACTGTCTGTAGTGATTCACGTATTCCTTTACATAACATTTCGGATTTCCTTAAGACTTTAACATATAGAGCTAGTTAATGTGAAATAAAACATCGGTAGAATGAAATGATATTCTGTTTATTTTCAATAATCTAAATCAAGTACCAAACCATTCTTTTTAAACGCGACCAGCGTAGTTCTTTTCCATCCTTGTTATTAATGATGAGAACAATAGACAGAAAACCCGACAGACGAGTTGGGAGACACTAGGACACAGCAGGACACAGGACATTCTACCGTGGTGCTGTTCCTGTAGTCTCCATATCGTCAATATAATATCCATTGTATACAGGGACAATTCATGTCGACGTCCACGAGGCGCGCACCGGTCACGTGACCTGATGCGCCGGAAACTGTGGAGGGTGACCAAGTACGTGACAGTGATTGAATCAACAAGATTTGCTTATTTGCTAGATAGGTTTTAAAATAAACTCACAATCGAAAAGACAAGCGAAGTTTGTTTTCTTTCGTTTTTTGCATTCAATAGTATTTTTTTTCAAAATACGATGTAGAAAGGAGAACCAGCGCCTTGATAGCGTCATCATGGACCTAATTGTTTTTATCTCTTGAAATTAAATGTGTACTCAGCTTCACCCTGGCATCAGTGCTTCACGCTGGCATCATTGCAGTCATGATGGATGCTTGATCTGTGTAACCGTTAGGGAGACAATAAACACACTACGGCTATATTCGAATGTCCAGACTGTTATATCCGGCGGAGGGACACACGGTTTAATAACTAAATTAATCAAATAACGCTACAGATGCTAATTTCCAACTGATATCACCACTGGTCAGTAACATCATCGCCACTGGTCAGTAATGTCACCACTGGGGTCAGTTATATCATCACCACTGGTCAGTAATGTCACCACTAGTCAGTTACATCATCACCACTGGTCAGTAATGTCACCACCACTGGTCAGTAACATCATCACCACTGGTCAGTAATGTCACCACTGGTCAGTAACATCATCACCACTGGTCAGTAATGTCACCACTGGTCAGTAACATCATCACCACTGGTCAGTAATGTCACCACTGGTCAGTAACATCATCACCACTGGTCAGTAACATCACCACCAGTGGTCAGTTACATCATCACCACTGGTCAGTAACATCATCACCACAACATCATCACCACTGGTCAGTAACATCACCACCACTGGTCAGTAACATCATCACCACTGGTCAGTTACATCATCACCACTGGTCAGTAATGTCACCACTAGTCAGTTACATCATCACCACTGGTCAGTAACATCATAACCACTGGTCAGTACCGTCATCACCACTGGTCAGTAATGTCACCACTGGTCAGTTACATCATCACCACTGGTCAGTTACATTATCACCACTGGTCAGTAACATCATCACCACTGGTCAGTACCGTCATCACCACTGGTCAGTAATGTCACCACTGGTCAGTTACATCATCACCACTGGACAGTAACATCATCACCACTGGTCAGTAACATCATCACCACTGGTCAGTAATGTCACCACTGGTCAGTTACATCATCACCACTGGTCAGTAACATCATCACCACTGGTCAGTTACATCATCACCACTGGTCAGTGATGTCACCACTGGTCAGTACCATCATCACCACTGGTCAGTAACATCATCACCACTGGTCAGTTACATTATCACCACTGGTCAGTAACATCATCACCACTGGTCAGTACCGTCATCACCACTGGTCAGTAATGTCACCACTGGTCAGTAACATCATCACCACTGGTCAGTACCGTCATCACCACTGGTCAGTAATGTCACCACTGGTCAGTTACATCATCACCACTGGTCAGTAACATCATCACCACTGGTCAGTAATGTCACCACTGGTCAGTTACATCATCACCACTGGTCAGTAACATCATCACCACTGGTCAGTTACATCATCACCACTGGTCAGTGATGTCACCACTGGTCAGTAACATCATCACCACTGGTCAGTAATGTCATCACTGGTCAGTTACATCATCACCACTGGTCAGTCATGTCACCACTGGTCAGTTACATCATCACCACTGGTCAGTAACATCAAGTCATTAATTATGTACATAATGTCTATAGAGTGCTGTATCATTAATGTACTTCATTCTTTACGTTTTCATTTGTCTTCATATTTTTTGAAAAAAAAAGAAAAAAAACAAAACAAAAAACAATCAATTAAATAAAACATAGAAAACAAATTATTGTCTTGTTGAGCATGAACTGAGGGTTTCGTATAGATCAACCGTGTGTCTATCTCGCCAACACGGGTTTGTTTATGTGATTACGAATACGTTAGTTTCCGGGTAAATGAATTGATTGATAAATTGGATTATTGGAACAAGAAACAACGCTTTAGTAACATGTATTTATCAACAATGATAAGAATCCATGTTATCACGTCCCAGAAAAAAGTCCTTATCATAAAGACTAACAAAATACAACCAAGCAAATATCTTTGCATATAGAACCATTTTCCTGCTCCTGACTTCAGCTTATAACTTACTCGATAGTAACTGATTCCGTCCTAGTTTACAAATACATCTGTACATAAACATTGGAATCTCCTCCCAAGAAATGAAGATTTCA